>NW_020955668.1:19775-23198 GCF_003031625.1 Empidonax traillii | reverse complement strand
AAACTAAGAATAAAGAAAAGAAAGAATTTGAGAATAGGAGTGTTAGACACATCAGGGAACAACAAAGGCCAGCTGCTCCACAGGGGCCAGGAAGACAATAATTTACCAGGGGGGCAGAAGCCTCAACAGCCAAGGCACTGTCCCCCAGCACACGAGCAAGGTGAGCCAGGAGCAGCTGAGGGTCTGGGCCATCAGGAAAGGCCAGGTCAGCAGAGCAGGTCTGAGGCAAACCTGGGAGCAAAGGGCAGCATTTTGGAACCATTTGGCTGTACTGGTCCCACTGCCAGATCAGTGGGACCATGGCTGGGCAAGGCATAGCTGTGACAGGCTCAGGCCCCATGGGTAGAGGGGGTTGAGAGGGGTATCAGGTTCAGGGCAATTAAGTCCTATTAGTGCACTTATTAGTGCACCTGACAGACCCCGAGTCTCAGATGCTTACTGAGTTCTCACTACTAAAGCCTTCTTCCTAAATTCTTAATGAATTAGCACATTTTCTCAAATACAGAGGCTTACTACCTTGCACCGTTGTTACCCTAAATGCCTATTTACCATCTGGATATTTATTCAGGATCTTAAATTTGGAACCTTCTGACATTTTGGAAGTTTAGAGGAAGAGGTCTCACGAAGGATTTTAAAAATTTCTTTATTATTTTAAATAATCTGTCGCATTTGAGAAAGACGGTATTTAGTAAGTATTTCTAAGAACAGAAGAGTATGAGAATGGCCATTCTGAGTCAGTCCAAAGGTTTTTCTAATTCCACATTGAGTGACTAAAAGCACCATGCCAGGAAAGAGTGCAGGAATATGGTGAGATTTCTCTAAAATACTCTTTAAGCCTCACACAGTATGCAGCTCAGCAATTCTGTGCTTCTCAAACCATATTTCAGTGATCTAAATCAAACATTGATGGGGCTTTTGTGGGTTTGTAAAAGGATTCAGGATGTAAGTAAGAATGTAGTTTCAAGTTGTTATCCTAAAAGTCCAGGAGAAGAAAGGCTGCAGTCTGAACCATGAAATTATTTTGGTCTAAGCCAAGTTGCTCTTTAGCTTGAGCACAAGCACAGAAACCTGAAAGCTAACACAGCCTCTCTTGGAAAGCTTTGTATAATTTAAAGCACAGCCAAACTACAAAAACCCAGTTTTCAGCTCCGCTTAGCAACTCCCTTCGTGATATCCAAGTGCCTTTTTTAAAAGTTGCCAGACTGAACCAGCTGAGACAAGCTCCCTTTCCTTCCTTTCTCCTGGTGATTGGAAGAAAAATTTTTGCACTTAAAACGAATTCTTGCTTCACCTATTCTAATGCAATTTTTTTAAAATATCCAAAATAACCGTATTAAAAAAGTTCTGATTTTCAAGGTTTGATCTGAGATTCACATTTCACAGAAGTGCCTGCAACTGAAGCACCCAGAATGACCAGCTGAAGATTTAGGAATAGTTTTCTGTATAAGAATTAGGCTGAAGAACTGAGAGGCTGAGTAGAACTAGAAACATAACACAGCAATGCAACATTAACAGTCTCTGTGCTGAGCATAGTTTCTAATCACTGCTGTTTCTCAGGCTTTTCCTGTATTTTATGGTGCTTCTGAATTTCTTACCTTTGCTTATTAGACATTACTGCAGTAAAAGGCTCTTCACAATTCACTAAGCACAGAAAAATAATGAAGGGGAGACTTTAAAGAGTAACTCTTTTTCATTCTCCAACCATTCCGTTAGGGCCAGGTTCTTAATATTTGGTAGCCAGTAGAGTTATGAAATATATATATTCCCAAACAGAAAGATGCTTGGCAAGTTTTGCTTAATGATCAATATTGAAGGGTTGTATTAGAGATCGTTCTGTGAGAAATGTTCACTCACAGGAAGATAAGTAGTTTAGTCCTTTAATGGTCATCTGTGCATTTTAAAGCGCTGGTTCTGGAACTTCACCACTGGAACTTTATTGAGAGATCACTTAATGCACTTTTCTGGAAGTACATACATAAGAATCAAAGATGCCAATGGTTTTCTGGGCTGGGTAATTACTGGTAATTTTACTAATTATTGGTAATTTGTTTTTTTATAATTAGAGGTGTATAAGGCAGAAGACTGACACTGCTTAAATTCAGGGTACAACTTTACACTAACTGATTTATTTACCAAAAGATGGAAACAACTCCTTTATTTAAACTAATTTCAATCTTTTTCCTTCACAGGAAAAACATTTGAGCCACCTTTGCACACCTGAGGGACTTTCGGCTCCATTTCATACAAAGTGCTTCACTCTGTCTCCTTGCAGACAAATAAAGGCTATTAGGGGACAGGTAACAGAAAACCACCACCCAGACACATGAAACCAGGTACATTTAAAACTTCTATTCTATAACTCTTTTTTTACAACCACTTACACTAACTTTGATATCAAAGTCCCAAATATTAATTTACCTGGGTATGTGGTCTTTGTACTTCTGTTCTGCAGCTGATAGAGGTGGCACATTCTCAAAAATAAGAATTAACTTGAGTGACTTAATCTTACAGACAGCTGATAGCCTGGTATTAAGTAAGATTTCCCAAAAATACCATTTAAATACCTCAAAAAACCTGACTTTGAAATATGGTGTAGGTTATCAGTGCTGACAGCCTAATATGAAGTCTAATTATTATATGTTTGCAATGGAAATAGTGAGAGACTTAGAAGTGCAGGAGATGAGCTATGTACTGTATTAAAGAGCAGAATGTCTGGTCTATAGGGACATAAGCTATCAGACAGCTGTGGAATAGCTTGCAGAAAACAACCAGAGATCTATAACCTGTACTGAACAGAGGGGCTGACAACTAAAGTTGAGGTATTCAACATATAAAATAATTCAGAGGTGCAGAATAGATGGCAGCTTGAAGATCACATACAATGTAATAAGTTACCAGTTAAAAACATAAAAGGAGCAGACGTTCGTAATCTTTGAATTCAAGAGATTGAAGAGCTGGATCTGTTTTTATGGGGCTTGGTCACAAACCCAAAGTGCACTGCACTGCTTGACATGAAACATGAGAAATCCAGTATTGAGTAATCCCACATACCTGGGCACTACAAATAATCTGGAAGCTGGAAGTGGTGGGATGAGGAGCTGATTCAGTGACTGAAGAGCCCCCAGAGTTCCAACAGCAGCCTGTGATCCCTGGGGAGCAGGAGCAGCCAGGACAGAGCAGCTTGTGACCAGAGGCAGAGATGGGCTCTGGAAGGAGCACTGAACATGAAACACCCCACCTGTTCACTTTGGGAAAACACTGCTGCACATGCATGAGTTTTCCATTTCTGTGCCAGCTTATACTTTCCAAAGTTCACTGCAAATTCCTTGCATAGAAGGTGAATGGAAAGCACGGAACACTTAACCAAGTGTTAGAAAAATATAGTAAAGGAAAGAACAAGTACTGTGGCCCAGGGAACGGAAG
>NW_020955668.1:16788-19754 GCF_003031625.1 Empidonax traillii | reverse complement strand
AAACTAAGAATAAAGAAAAGAAAGAATTTGAGAATAGGAGTGTTAGACACATCAGGGAACAACAAAGGCCAGCTGCTCCACAGGGGCCAGGAAGACAATAATTTACCAGGGGGGCAGAAGCCTCAACAGCCAAGGCACTGTCCCCCAGCACACGAGCAAGGTGAGCCAGGAGCAGCTGAGGGTCTGGGCTCTCAGGAAAGGCCAGGTCAGCAGAGCAGGTCTGAGGCAAACCTGGGAGCAAAGGGCAACATTTTGGAACCATTTGGCTGTACTGGTCCCACTGCCAGATCAGTGGGAGCATGGCTGGGCAAGGCATAGCTGTGACAGGCTCAGGCCCCATGGGTAGAGGGGGTTGAGAGGGGTATCAGGTGAGGCTGGTCAGGGCAATTAAGTCCTATTAGTGCACTTATTAGTGCACCTGACAGACCCCGAGTCTCAGATGCTTACTGAGTTCTCACTACTAAAGCCTTCTTCCTAAATTCTTAATGAATTAGCACATTTTCTCAAATACAGAGGCTTACTACCTTGCACTGTTGTTACCCTAAATGCCTATTTACCATCTGGATATTTATTCAGGATCTTAAATTTGGAACCTTCTGACATTTTGGAAGTTTAGAGGAAGAGGTCTCATGAAGGATTTTAAAAATTTCTTTATTATTTTAAATAATCTGTCGCATTTGAGAAAGACGGTATTTAGTAAGTATTTCTAAGAACAGAAGAGAATGAGAATGGCCATTCTGAGTCAGTCCAAAGGTTTTTCTAATTCCACATCGAGTGACTAAAAGCACCATGCCAGGAAAGAGTGCAGGAATATGGTGAGATTTCTCTAAAATACTCTTTAAGCCTCACACAGTATGCAGCTCAGCAATTCTGTGCTTCTCAAACCATATTTCAGTGATCTAAATCAAACATTGATGGGGCTTTTGTGGGTTTGTAAAAGGATTCAGGATGTAAGTAAGAATGTAGTTTCAAGTTGTTATCCTAAAAGTCCAGGAGAAGAAAGGCTTCAGTCTGAACCATGAAATTATTTTGGTCTAAGCCAAATTGCTCTTTAGCTTGAGCACAAGCACAGAAACCTGAAAGCTAACACAGCCTCTCTTGGAAAGCTTTGTATAATTTAAAGCACAGCCAAACTACAAAAACCCAGTTTTCAGCTCCGCTTAGCAACTCCCTTCGTGATATCCAAGTGCCTTTTTTAAAAGTTGCCAGACTGAACCAGCTGAGACAAGCTCCCTTTCCTTCCTTTCGCCTGGTGATTGGAAGAAAAATTTTTCCACTTAAAACCAATTCTTGCTTCACCTATTCTAATGCAATTTTTTTTTTTTTTTAAATATCCAAAATAACCGTATTAAAAAAGTTCTGATTTTCAAGGTTTGATCTGAGATTCACATTTCACAGAAGTGCCTGCAACTGAAGCACCCAGAATGACCAGCTGAAGATTTAGGAATAGTTTTCTGTATAAGAATTAGGCTGAAGAACTGAGAGGCTGAGTAGAACTAGAAATGTAACACAGCAATGCAACACTAACAGTCTCTGTGCTGAGCATAGTTTCTAATCACTGCTGTTTCTCAGGCTTTTCCTGTATTTTATGGTGCTTCTGAATTTCTTACCTTTGCTTATTAGACATTACTGCAGTAAAAGGCTCTTCACAATTCACTAAGCACAGAAAAATAATGAAGGGGAGACTTTAAAGAGTAACTCTTTTTCATTCTCCAACCATTCCGTTAGGGCCAGGTTCTTAATATTTGGTAGCCAGTAGAGTTATGAAATATATATATTCCCAAACAGAAAGATGCTTGGCAAGTTTTGCTTAATGATCAATATTGAAGGGTTGTATTAGAGATCGTTCTGTGAGAAATGTTCACTCCCAGGAAGATAAGTAGTTTAGTCCTTTAATGGTCATCTCTGCATTTTAAAGCGCTGGTTCTGGAACTTCACCACTGGAACTTTATTGAGAGATCACTTAATGCACTTTTCTGGAAGTACATACATAGGAATCAAAGATGCCAATGGTTTTCTGGGCTGGGTAATTACTGGTAATTTTACTAATTATTGGTAATTTGTTTTTTTATAATTAGAGGTGTATAAGGCAGAAGACTTACACTGCTTAAATTCAGGGTACAACTTTACACTAACTGATTTATTTACCAAAAGATGGAAACAACTCCTTTATTTAAACTAATTTCAATCTTTTTCCTTCACAGGAAAAATATTTGAGCCACCTTTGCACACCTGAGGAACTTTCGGCTCCATTTCATACAAAGTGCTTCACTCTGTCTCCTTGCAGACAAATAAAGGCTATTAGGGGACAGGTAACAGAAAACCACCACCCAGACACATGAAACCAGGTACATTTAAAACTTCTATTCTATAACTCTTTTTTTACAACCACTTACACTAACTTTGATATCAAAGTCCCAAATATTAATTTACCTGGGTATGTGGTCTTTGTACTTCTGTGCCACCTCTATCAGCTGCAGAACATTCTCAAAAGTAAGAATTAACTTGAGTGACTTCATCTTACAGGCAGCTGATAGCCCGGTATTAAGTAAGATTTCCCAAAAATACCATTTAAATACTTCAAAAAACCTGACTTTGAAATATGGTGTAGGTTATCAGTGCTGACAGCCTAATATGAAGTCTAATTATTATATGTTTGCAATGGAAATAGTGAGAGACTTCGAAATGCAGGTGATGAGCTATGTACTATATTAAAGAGCGAGTGTCCCTAGTGGTGCAGTGGCTAAACCACAGCGTTGTCAACGCTGAGATCTGGGTTCGATTCCCGGTCGGGGCCCCTCCCCGGGCAGATGGAGCTCGCTAGCCCTGTAAGGCAATCCATCTACGTCCTGAGGACCTCACTGCCACTGTCCAAGCGTGCTTGGCCCCGGCAGATGAACCTCAGGATTAAAGGGTGGGCTCAGTTCCGCGCACACTGTGTCTCACCTAAAAAATCCAATGCGCAG
>NW_020955668.1:3204-15739 GCF_003031625.1 Empidonax traillii | reverse complement strand
CCACCTGTTCACTTTGGGAAAACACTGCTGCACATGCATGAGTTTTCCATTTCTGTGCCAGCTTATACTTTCCAAAGTTCACTGCAAATTCCTTGCATAGAAGGTGAATGGAAAGCACGGAACACTTAACCAAGTGTTAGAAAAATATAGTAAAGGAAAGAACAAGTACTGTGGCCCAGGGAACGGAAGAGGACAAGCAAAGCCCTGACTAAAGCAAGCAGTAACACACCATTTGTCTAACAGAGGTGTCAATCCTTTACTCTCTAGGAACAGAAATAAATCTACTGACAGCATTAATCAGTAATGCTTGAAATCAATAATACATAGCAGACTAATGGAACTGAAAAGTCATTAGTGGTGTGGGAAGCTTACTTACTAAAAGCAATCTGCATGAGCATTAGTGCTAGTCAGAGAATCTTGCCTGTGCAAAACCCAGTATTATATCTTCAAGTGATATGGAAAGCATAAATTCTGATTTTTTGCATGAAAAGAGCTGTCAAAATAAGTCTTTTGACAGGTCCCTTTCAGTATTTTTTTTCATGAAGCTTCTAACCTAAAAATATCTTTATTTCAAAAAGGTTGTGAAAGAATACAGATATTCAGGGTTTTTTTTCAGGATTGCATCAGTAAAAAATATCTAGTTGAACTGTCTTTTGCTAAGGGACAACTTATAAATTCTATATAGATACAGAAACTTTTTAGTAAAGCACTAACTAGCACCAGAAGTTTAAGTGGGAAATAATGAAATACAGTGACTGTGCCATCATGCTACCTTTCCCTTTAGCTGTATAAAAAGACAAATACTTTTATCTATTGTATCTAGACAATAAAAGGCAGTTCCATTACAGGAATGTTTTGTTGCAGATTTTTTTCTTATTCTTTAGACAGAAGGAAAAATCCTGCAAGAGCTGTGACAAGACTAGTAAATCAAATCAAATGTATCTCTTAAAAGGAATATCTATTGACACAAAAAATGCTGATCTTACTAATGGTTCTGGCATAACATTTATGTGAGAGGATTTCAAATTTGTAAAGCGAGTCTGTCACAGCAATCATCTCTTCAAAGAAGGGACTCCTCTGGAAGAGCAGCTGTTCTTAGAGAAGAATGGCCTTTGAATGTCCAAAGCAGATGAAAAAGGGCTCTTCCAGCCCTTGCTTACCAAGGGACAGATGAATAGCATACAAGCAGAATGGGAAGAAGTATCTTTCTCATTCCCACCACCCACAAAAGAGGAAAATTTAAGATAATTTTCTGGAAAAAGTAAATTATGTCTCAAATACTTTTAAAAGCAACATTTTAAAAGCAGATGTTTGAGACTACCAAAAGTTGACACAAGTGTTGATGATATTGCTCCTCTTTGTCATTCTAAATATGTATTAACTTCAGGCCCCACTAGGAGTTTCCTTTGCTTTGTTTTATCCCTTTGGTTCCTTTTGTGCCTAGAAGCTGTCATTTCCTTGAAAGGCAACTAAAAAACTAAACTAACTGGAAATAGCAAGTTAGGTTAAATTCATTGCTAATGCAAATTTTGCTATTGAAGCTGATGTCAAAAACTGGGCAAGTTTCCAGATAAAGATAAAAAGATATAAAATAAGATTGCAGGAGGTCTGTAAGAGCCAGTGTGATAACAATATAACTGGGATCACTTAACCCCTATCAAAACTAATAAGGATACAGAGCTTATGGTGACTGAAACTAAAGCATATGCTAAGTAGCATTGATTTTAATGGTGCTTATGTATGTGGCAGATTAAGGCAAGGCTAGTTTTAACAGCCCCTTTGTTGGTTAGGAAAGTAAATATTGATGTGCTCATTTCACTGACGAACACAGATCCTTATTAAACAAGTGAATAATTAACAGCACTTCATCTCTCAAGGTGTCGGACTGAAGCATGTGCTGGTAAAAAACTCTGGTGAGTTCTCAGTCCCAAGAGCTCCCTCCAGCCACCCCTGGACACACGTGTCAAACCCATAAGGGCAGGCATCGTTGGGGTTGTGTTCTCTCAGGAGTTTGTGTATGGAGAGCAGCATAACTTTACATGGCATTGTACACACCACTCCACTAGTGCAGATGATGTCATCCTAGGGGTGGAGTCCTGCTGGAAAGAAATTGTGAGTGAAACTGGAAGAAATTAACAGTGAGATGGCCTCCTAATATCACACTCAGAACTATTTAAACAATGTTCTTTGAAAGCTGAAGAGTTCAAACAGTAGTTCAGTCACCCAGCTTATGCTGCTTTTGTTGCATTATAAATATTGTTTTAGTGATGAAGTAATTTCTTTTGTCACCTTTTTCACCTTACTCAGTTCTCTCTCACCCCAATCAATTTGCTTTCCCTTTCCTCTCACCCTTCATTTCTATTTTCCCAAGTTGTATTTCTCATCCCTTTCTCTAACTCATCCTTTCTTCATTTCAATTTCCTTCAGTCCCTGATGAAGAATAGTTTTGTAGAAAAATGGAAAAGCAAAAAAGTAAGTTATTTTTCTTAACAGGGAAGTGGTGGACCATACCTATAGCAAACTAATCTGAGAGTCTAACAGTTATTCCTTGGAATAATTCAGAGTTTCACATCTGCCAGTCCCACTCTAACTTTGTGTTCAAGAGCAAGCTAACAAATGCACAAAGCTTTAAAAAGCTTTCAGAGCAGTATTTGGTGCAGACTTAATGCCTTTTTTTTAGGTAATGAAGGAAGCCTCCATTGCAAAGGATGACATTACTTAATGAGAAGAATGAAAACAAGGTTTTCCCCCCAGAGAAAAGGCACATTACTGCATGTTGCTGCATATAATGCACTAGTTGAATTAATATCATTTGGAATAGCCTGTGCTTACTCTGAAAAATAATCAACAGTTTAAAAAGGTTCCACACCCAGCACTATAAGAATATCATTATGTAGAAGCTATTTCATATATACAGCTGTTTTGTTAAATAGATCTTGACCTGGTTATCTGTAAATTAGTTCAAAACCAGCATCACTCTGGTTTTAGAAGCTATATAAGGAGAACAAAAGTATTTTCTTTAAACATAGAGCATTAAGAGGAGCTTTGTGAACTACTTAGCTAGTATAGAATCTGTTTGACAATCTAATACAGTCTATTGAACACTAAACAATGAAACTAGGTTTTGTTCCTTCATTTGATTACAGAGTTCCAGCAAATACAATCACAGCAAGATTAACTACCTTCTGAGATAAGACACAGGGCTCAGCCAGAGGCAGCTGTTGAAGTTTTGTATCTGTTTCACAAACAAATAACTCTTTCCAAGTAAACACTACCTTATACAGAAGGGAAGGAGGAATAGTTTGTTCTTCATGAAGATGGAAATTTTGATTTCTTTGAATACAGTTTTATTTGAATAGCTATTCATTTTTTATTTTGAAAGCATTGACAGGGCACAATACCTTTATTTACAACCTGTTTCATCACAGGACAGAACTACAGTGCCTTGTCTCCATCTCTTTTTTTCAGCAGCATATCCTGTGTATATTTGTTACATTATCGAAAAACACCTTTTTTAAGTGAACCACCGGTGAGGAACTCTTGCTCAGTAAGGAAGTTTCTCAGCTGGGAGTTGCACAGAGGTTCATGGCACCTTTATGGACAGTCTGGTTCATCAGAGAAAGCCTGAGAACCACTGCTATAACCAACAGTAAGCATCAACAATTGTTTCTATTCCTGCTCGTAATATACTACTGTGTTGTCCAATTAAATCTGTAAATTGTAATTGGCAAAGAGAGCAGCAGTTCGTCTGTTTATCAAGGATCCTGGGGCACTGTCACAAGACCAGAGCTAATACAAGAGAAACCAATATGTGAATAATCAAGTTTGAGCCTGAATAGCCTTTCCTAAGCAGGGCTTCATTGCAAGGGCTCTGAGTTTATCTCAAACAGAAGAAGTAATTTTCAGTCGCATTTGCCAGAAGCAATTTTCAGATGTAATAAATCAGCGCAGGATAACATACATCAGTGCTTCCTACTCCATATTTGTTGCTTAAGATTATAAACTGAGAAGAGTTGCACGTACTTAGCGAGCCATCTTACCTTCATCTGAACCCTGAAGTTCAGGGTGGTTGACTAACTCAGGCAGAGCTTAGTTCTTCCACTCTTGGAAAGTTTAAGGATCACAGGGGATGCTGAGAATTTTACTTTCATGCATATCAGGAAGGATTAAATTGTTTATTTACTTATCACTTAATAGCAAATACCCTGCCTTTAAGCTATTACAGAATTAATATTTTCTCTGTAGATAAAGGATTAACAGCAATTTGAGTTTCATATAAGAATCACTGCAGTTTATACAACAGTGATTTCCAACGTGAATGAGAGCTTCATGGATATAAATAGAGGAATGCTTTGCTAATGTATTATTAACAGAATTGAACATGAGGCTTGAAATGAAAATTGAGTTAGTATTACTAACAAAGCTGAGTGCAGTAGTCTGAATTAGTCTTCAAAGGTCCCCAGGAGCAAGGATCACAGAATCAAGCTCTTTTCACATAGAATATTTTCACACATGGATCAACACCAGAAGTATTATTGAATTAAGCCGTTCACGAAAGTCTTATCAAATTAGCACCACTTATTAACGAATGGAAGAAGAAGCACTAAAACTATGATTTCCAACAAGTAAGACTAGTGTAAAAAGCTCTGTATCAGAAAACACCAAGGACCAGCAGCTCCCCCAGGGACTGGAAACCAGACCCAGCAATACAACCACCAGCCAGGCCCAGCCCCACTGTACCTGAGAAGGAAGCTGCCAGGTTGAGGGAGAGCAGCTGGCAGTCCAGACCTTTATTTCTGCTCCTGGAGATAGTGAGGCAGAGCCAACGTGAAGTTGAAAAAGGCATATTAGAATATGACTTATTGAGGATAATAAGGGCAAGACACCTAAGGGAGCAAGTCTGAAGTCAAGTTTAGAAGCCAGAACCAACCCCAAAAAAGGCACAAACACAGCAGGGTTGGAGCTGCAGACCAGCAACATGGCCACAGATAAGAAAGAAGGGAGCATCCAGGGCTGAGTTAAGTAGAGCTCCTGGCAGCAGGGGTGGGTGGAGGCAACAGGTGAGGCTGCTCAGGGGAATTAAGGTCTGTTAGTTTGCTCAAGGCTTTGACAGTTTTAAAGCAATTTCGCTTCCCCTGAGAATAGCTGGTTTGCTAATATTTATATAGCTGTTCTTTTACCTTTTCTTGCCAGGCTTGCCAAGGTAAAAAGTTAAAAAGAAAGCATCTCTTGCAAGATTATGACTGGATCACATAAGCTTAAATTACATCCCCAAGTATTTCTCTTGGTGCATTTACATTCACTGTGGTTTCTCTTCACGTTCCTGAGGCGAATGATACTTGAGTGATTTTCAGCTTCTCTGTTACTCTCTGTAGCTTGGTCTTTAACAAGCTGTCAGATCAAATAGACATGAGACTGTTCATGCTTCCCCTTCATTTTATCAACAGAGCAAACGAGTATTCTGAATCAGGGGGAGAACAGAGGGCATGTCAACACCACACAATGAGCACCACGCAGAGATGCTAGTTTGGATTGTGGAAGCAGAACGGAGAACCCAGTACAACACTTCTTCCCAGCTGGTTCCCCCTGCTGAGCAGTGCTTTTCAGTAATGTTAACCATTCTAACTGTAGTGCTGCACTAACTTTATTCCGTGACTTCTTTTACTACTTCTAGCCTCTCTGCACAGCAAAATAGCATATGGTATAGGCACACTAAAAATAAAATAAAGTAAAATTAAATAAAATAGAAAATAGATGGGGATAATAGCCAAGAATCTGCACCACCTTGTGCTCTTGGATGTCTCAGTGTTGGATACACAAAGATCCATGGCATGGGGAAGGTATATGTGTAGCACATTCTGCAGGGCACTTTATTTAAAACAGCAGTTGGAGGGAAAGAGAACTGGCCACATTGATTCAAGGCACATAGTGTGAAGGTCCTGCCATTTTTCCGGACAGGAAACCAGATGGATGCCAGTGAGCATAGGCAGAGAAAATGTTTTGAGCTGTCACAAGGCTGTGACCTTACACTAGTGTTCGACACATCCGTGTTCAGTAATCGTCTACACGGTTATTAGTGAACTTTTAATTTAACATGATCGTTATCCCGACCGCATCAGGACACTACTCTGTCATGTTAAGCAGTTTTTATAGGAACCATACACGTTTATGTCACAAACACATCGACACTTAAGAGATTTCTTAACACAACGTAAAAAAAACCTGCTTGATAAATGAATTAAATGTGTCAGGCCTGAGTGACGAGGCCTTAATGAGCCTAACTGACCTCATGTGAGACCCCCACCCACACACACTGCCTATGGGCCCAGGAGTGCTACTTAAATCAGGTCTGAGCCTTCAGTGTCTCAGCTGTACTGTAGGAATGCTGATCTTCAGCTTAGTGATAATCTTATGTGGATATTGATTTTAGTCCTGACATGCAGGTTGCCTTTCTAGCTTCACCTCTGGTTTGTCTTGTCTTATCTTTGTGGGGTCTGTTAACTGCTTAATAAGCAATGTCTGACCCTGGTGGTTCTTACTGCACCAGACCCGATCTGTAGATCAGTTTTCTGTTTTGACCTTGGACCTGCACTGCAGCCACAACTTGCTGGATAACCTGGCTATCCCATCCAGCCTGGCTGTTCTCTCCAGATCTGTCTGGTTTAGGTGCTGTGGGCGCTGCCAGCTCTGTTACTGTGTCTGGCTCCTTGGCTATTAGGGAACAGCTGATCCTTTCTGCATCTTGACAAAATGAAGCTCAGGAGCTATAGAACTGCTCTAGGTGGTTTTCAGGCATCTTCAGTGACTACATTTCTGTGTAATGTGAACTTTTTCCCTCATGCTACTGCTAGCAATGCTTTACAGCTTGCAGAAATCTCTCTGCTTGTTCTCCTCAACTGCCCTTCAGGCTCTCCCTATAGTCTGTATTGTATTATCATACTGCTTCTTAAAGGTATGGTTCTGCTTTCCTGTGCAATGAACCAGGTCAGGGAACTGAAGTGCAGTGAAAGTGGGTACAGAAAGCTGATGGAGGCTGAGCAGGACTGATGATACAGCCCTTTTCTGGCTTCTTTATATGTGCCTATTAAATTACTTGAAGTTTTCTTCCTACCTCTTCAGGAGTCAGAGTGGCTTTCGTTGCTTTTACAGCTTTAGAAAGCAATTACAGGACAATTGTTTTAGTGGGGATTTCTACTTTATTTGGTGGTTGATGTAGCCCTGTTGCCAAATCCCAGGAGTGGAATAATGACAGGACAATCCATATGGTGCTGGATTACTGCAGAAGCATTTTAACTCTGTCCTATCTTAAAAATGTGCGAAGGTAAAGGTTTGTGATGGTGTACCACGGGCCAAACTGCAACTCAAATGTGACCACCTCTGGTCAAGTCCTACCAGGTTTTATGAGGGAGGCCTGCCATGCCAGATGCTGTTCTCGTAAAGCCGGCTACTGAGGAAAGGGAAGTAATAACGTTCCCTTTTCCCCAGTGCCACATTTCTCACCACAGAATGAGCTCTTTTTAGTGGGAAGCTATAAAAGACTGCAAGGGTCAGCAGGTTTGCATTCTAAGAGTGTCAAAAAAGGGGGGTTCCTCCTGTCCAAAACCACACAGAAGAAAGGCAAAAAAGGCAGGGAGGCAGAAGTGGTATCTTTTGCTTGTAGCTCAGAAATCAAATATGAATTGAGAGTTACATGAAGCTGTTCAGAAAGTCTACAGCAGAAATAGAGTCCCAGCTTCATCTAGAAGGCCTGTCTGTCTTTTCTTGCACAAGACATTATTCTACATGGAAAGAAAGAAAGTCTGCCTCATGGCTGCTACTAAAGAGGAAGCCAGCAGTAAATTCTGTGTTCATGGGTGAATTTGCTGAGGGATGATGAAGCTGCAGGCAAGCTTGAAGGGGTGCTGGTTGTAACTGCCTGGTGGCCTGGGAGTGGTCTGGTGGCGCAGCAGGTACAGCCTCATCAGATGGGGACTGTGGCAGCAGAAGCTGCCGTAGCAGTGTAACTATGCAAAACAGACCAGATGTTTATAGCATGTGGGAACTGTTTATTAACATTCAGAGATACTAGTGATGGTCATCATAGGTGTTGTTACAGAAAATATTTAAGGTCAACTCCGTCTGACTCTACCAGATGCTCTAGAAAAGAAAAGCAATGAAAATTTTATCTTCTTCTTGAGACAGGAGAATCTGTTTTCAGTGTAGGACTAGTGTATCAAGTATCTTTTGCATCAGTATAGAGGAGGACCCTGCCCTTAGGCAGGAAAACTACTTTGTTTTCCCCCCCACCCCTCACTCCTGCAGTATTAACAGCTTTAACGTTTTTCCACCTTCCTCTTAGAAGTTGTCTGCAGTTTGTTGCTAAATCACTTTTGCCCCACAAGACACTGATAATTTTTAACAATGTTCTATATACTGTTCATATGATAAGTAATCTGTCATAGGAATTAATGTTCAACCTAAATCACCAGCTCTCCTAGCATGTCAGCCTAGTGTAGCTCCAAGGATCCTGCTTTGCACTTAGCTTTCCTGCTGTTCTCTAGCTTCCTTGGAGACTATCTTCAATCCTTACAACCCTTTAAAGGCAAGAGTCTCGGGGACGCCAGTGACCCTGGGTGTTTCCCTTCGGGTGGCAGAGCCACAATGATCTGTGAATGATCTGTTTACCTGCTCGCAGAAAGATTTAAAGCCTTCTGCTTTATGGGAACCGCTTCTGTGGTCCCTTCTGCAACACCATCAGCCCGTGGCTGAGCAGACCCTGCCTTCTCTGCTCACGCTTTCAGGCCCCAGCGCTCTGTGTAATTCAGTGTGTGTAGCTTTGCTGTAACAGGATCAGAAGGAACACTCCTGCACTGACAGAGAAAAAGATCGTACATGGGAGAGGTGCAACTTCTTTCTCCTGTAGGACTTTAGGTTACAGATTGCAATGTTTAGTTTTTTCCAAGGATGGGAAAGTATTTTCCAAGAATATAAAAGATAAACAATACAATACCTGTGAGGGAATGACAAGTTAGCTATTAAGTTTGGAGCTCTGACTTTAAGTGTGTAGGAAAACTGAAGCTAAAAGCAAGTCTTTTTTTGTTGTTGTTGTTTTTATAGCTGTTTTAATTAAATTAACATTTTTTTGTGTGTAGAAAAACCTTTGGATTCATGTCTATCTTAATTGCTCCTTAATGACTGATGCACTGTAAGCTATCAAGTAAATATTAAATATACATAGGCTTTTATGTGAGGACAGACACTTCCAAACAGTGGAAGTGGTAATACTCTGGCACATCAAGGCCTGTTTACAGTGTAACTCCTAGGTACACTTGTACAACAAGCAGAGCCATTCAAACCTACTCAACAGAAGTAATTCACACTGATATCTGGAGCTGTTATGGTTTTATGGCAAGACCTACATGGACACTTTCCAAGCCACAAATTATATAACAGAAAAGGTTGGGAGCAAACAATGGATTTCGATATTTGAAGTTAGCATGACACAGTGCACTGTTAATAAGTAATTGACTGTAAATGCAGTTTTGTAGATGAGGATTGACTGTGCTCTCTTTTGCAACATAATTACTTGGCTTAACTCTTTCCCTGAAAGAGAAATCAAATGTTTGTGGGAGTCTTTTGGAGGTGAAAAAAAAAAAACAACACCCTTTTAAAATCAACATAGCAATGTATTGTTATAAAATGTATACTTTTTTCAAAGTATAAAGTAATGTTTGAATAAGTCACAGTTATCTGGTGATGAATGCCTTCCCTGAAGACTGTTGGCTGTTGGGAAGGTGGGAGCTTGATTTGAGCTACTGGCCTGTATGAAACAAAGCAATGTGATGTGTGGTGGTGTGCACTGGGCTAGTCTATTGCTCTTGGGGATTTGCCTGTGAGGAGGAAACAAAGCTTTCAGTCTAGTTTAGTTAGTCACTTGTTTGTACTTGCTTCCCTTTAAAGGAAATAAACTCCAGTGCTTCACACAAACCTAAACTGTTTCTGCTGATTTAGCCAAAGAGCCAAGTTGTATCTGGCTGGATGAAAGCTAAGCACAGTGATGGAGACATAGCATAGTTGTATTGCTGTGCCATCCATTCTCCTCTTAAACATGTCAGAGAAGCCACTGTAACAAATACAGGAGGTTTAGGAAAGGAAGAGAAGGAATGTGGTAAGGAACAATGGATGTGGATGTGAAATGCCAGAGGAACAGTGAGCAGACGAAACAGATGAACGAGGAATGAGGATGAGAATGACTGCATGCTTTATTTTTGTGCAAGAGTAATGGAGAAGTGTCTGGTTTGCTAGTTTTCACTCCCTTGTCTCCATGATGGTCACAGCTATCATGGTGCAGAAAGACTGACACTGTGCAAGGTGCTGTATGACCTGTCTTCTACAGCTGCTCCTCAGTGAAGATAAGTATGCTTGGCTGATCTGGAAGCCTGTAGACTGTGTCTGTATTAGCTGTGTTTGATAACNCACAAGCTGTGTAGGCACAAGTCATTAGCAGATGTGCCAATAATCACTTGAAAATTAAATTGTACTAGCAATAGGGCTGGCGTAGTCCTGTGATGAGACAGTACAATTCGTCAAAAATATCCTTGGTATGTGCAAATACAGTGTTTGTGTAGCTGTGAATTCTCTAAAGAATTGTGTTGCATTTTTTTTTTCCTGCTTGATAAATGAATTAAATGTGTCAGGCCTGAGTGATGAGGCCTTAATGAGCCTAACTGACCTCATGTGAGACCCCCACCCACACACGCTGCCTATGGGCCCAGGAGTGCTACTTAAATCAGGTCTGAGCCTTCAGTGTCTCAGCTGTACTGTAGGAATGCTGATCTTCAGCTTAGTGATAATCTTCTGTGGATATTGATTTTAGTCCTGACATCAGGTTGCCTTTCTAGCTTCACCTCTGGTTTGTCTTGTCTTATCTTTGTGGGGTCTGTTAACTGCTTAATAAGCAATGTCTGACCCTGGTGGTTCTTACTGCACCAGACCCGATCTGTAGATCAGTTTTCTGTTTTGACCTTGGACCTGCACTGCAGCCACAACTTGCTGGATAACCTGGCTATCCCATCCAGCCTGGCTGCTCTCTCCAGATCTGTCTGGTTTAGGTGCTGTGGCACTGCTAGCTCTGTTACTGTGTCTGGCTCCTTGGCTATTAGGGAACAGCTGATCCTTTCTGCATCTTGACAAAATGAAGCTCAGGAGCTATAGAACTGCTCTAGGTGGTTTTCAGGCATCTTCAGTGACTACATTTCTGTGTAATGTGAACTTTTTCCCTCATGCTACTGCTAGCAATGCTTTACAGCTTGCAGAAATCTCTCTGCTTGTTCTCCTCAACTGCCCTTCAGGCTCTCCCTATAGTCTGTATTGTATTATCATACTGCTTCTTAAAGGTATGGTTCTGCTTTCCTGTGCAATGAACCAGGTCAGGGAACTGAAAATGAAGTGCAGTGAAAGTGGGTACAGAAAGCTGATGGAGGCTGAGCAGGACTGATGATACAGCCCTTTTCTGGCTTCTTTATATGTGCCTATTAAATTACTTGAAGTTTTCTTCCTACCTCTTCAGGAGTCAGAGTGGCTTTCGTTGCTTTTACAGCTTTAGAAAGCAATTACAGGACAATTGTTTTAGTGGGGATTTCTACTTTATTTGGTGTTTGATGTAGCCCTGTTGCCAAATCCCAGGAGTGGAATAATGACAGGACAATCCATATGGTGCTGGATTACTGCAGGAGCATTTTAACTCTGTCCTATCATAAAAATGTGCGAAGGTAAAGGTTTGTGATGGTGCACCACGGGCCAAACTGCAACTCAAATGTGACCACCTCTGGTCAAGTCCTACCAGGTTTTATGAGGGAGGCCTGCCATGCCAGATGCTGTTCTCGTAAAGCCGGCTACTGAGGAAAGGGAAGTAATAACGTTCCCTTTTCCCCAGTGCCACATTTCTCACCACAGAATGAGCTCTTTTTAGTGGGAAGCTATAAAAGACTGCAAGGGTCAGCAGGTTTGCATTCTAAGAGTGTCAAAAAAGGGGGGTTCCTCCTGTCCAAAACCACACAGAAGAAAGGCAAAAAAGGCAGGGAGGCAGAAGTGGTATCTTTGCTTGTAGCTCAGAAATCAAATATGAATTGAGAGTTACATGAAGCTGTTCAGAAAGTCTACAGCAGAAATAGAGTCCCAGCTTCATCTAGAAGGCCTGTCTGTCTTTTCTTGCACAAGACATTATTCTACACGGAAAGAAAGAAAGTCTGCCTCATGGCCGCTACTAAAGAGGAAGTTGTTATAAGTTAGTTTAAGAATTTTGACAACTTAGTTCCAATTAAAAATTGATAAATTTATTAAGCAAGCGATAATAAAGCAAACAGCGCTGGGGGGCCAGCGCCCCGCCAGAGACACACAAAACTTGTTTGAAAACTGGGCTTTTGTACTCTTTCGATATCACTTGTTGAATATTCATTCATTGTCCGTTTGTTGCCTTAAAAGGTAATTCCCCTGCTTTGGAGGTGGATGTTACCCCCTGGTTGGGTGGATGTTATCTCCCCTGGGCTTGTACAGG
>NW_020955668.1:0-2788 GCF_003031625.1 Empidonax traillii | reverse complement strand
GCATCATCCTCACGCTGAGGGCCTTTCTCTGTATCCACATGGCACAGAGAAATGTATTTTTATTTATAATTTGTTCCCTGTTCCCGGCCGCAAAAGATTCCCTGGTGTTAGGTCCAGACAGGACCTTTCACCTTACAGACTCCACGGTACGCCTAGAAGTTAGTAAATATACAGAAATAGTTTTTTTTTGTTAGTACCCCCTTTTTTATTTTAATTTGCTTGGAATAAAAAAAACCGGTGCCTTTACTTATCACAGAAGTCAGCAGTAAATTCTGTGTTCATGGGTGAATTTGCTGAGGGATGATGAAGCTGCAGGCAAGCTTGAAGGGGTGCTGGTTGTAACTGCCTGGTGGCCTGGGAGTGGTCTGGTGGCGCAGCAGGTACAGCCTCATCAGATGGGGACTGTGGCAGCAGAAGCTGCCTTAGCAGTGTAACTATGCAAAACAGACCAGATGTTTATAGCATGTGGGAACTGTTTATTAACATTCAGAGATACTAGTGATGGTCATCATAGGTGTTGTTACAGAAAATATTTAAGGTCAACTCCGTCTGACTCTACCAGATGCTCTAGAAAAGAAAAGCAATGAAAATTTTATCTTCTTCTTGAGACAGGAGAATCTGTTTTCAGTGTAGGACTAGTGTATCAAGTATCTTTTGCATCAGTATAGAGGAGGACCCTGCCCTTAGGCAGGAAAACTACTTTCTTTTCCCCCCCACCCCTCACTCCTGCAGTATTAACAGCTTTAACGTTTTTCCACCTTCCTCTTAAAAGTTGTCTGCAGTTTGTTGCTAAATCACTTTTGCCCCACAAGACACTGATAATTTTTAACAATGTTCTATATACTGTTCATATGATAAGTAATCTGTCATAGGAATTAATGTTCAACCTAAATCACCAGCTCTCCTAGCATGTCAGGCTAGTGTAGCTCCAAGGATCCTGCTTTGCACTTAGCTTTCCTGCTGTTCTCTAGCTTCCTTGGAGACTATCTTCAATCCTTACAACCCTTTAAAGGCAAGAGTCTCGGGGACGCCAGTGACCCTGGGTGTTTCCCTTAGGGTGGCAGAGCCACAGTGATCTGTGAATGATCTGTTTACCTGCTCGCAGAAAGATTTAAAGCCTTCTGCTTTGTGGGAACCGCTTCTGTGGTCCCTTCAGCAACACCATCAGCCCGTGGCTGAGCAGACCCTGCCTTCTCTGCTCACGCTTTCAGGCCCCAGCGCTCTGTGTAATTCAGTGTGTGTAGCTTTGCTGTAACAGGATCAGAAGGAACACTCCTGCACTGACAGAGAAAAAGATCGTACATGGGAGAGGTGCAACTTCTTTCTCCTGTAGGACTTTAGGTTACAGATTGCAATGTTTAGTTTTTTCCAAGGATGGGAAAGTATTTTCCAAGAATATAAAAGATAAACAATACAATACCTGTGAGGGAATGACAAGTTAGCTATTAAGTTTGGAGCTCTAACTTTAAGTGTGTAGGAAAACTGAAGCTAAAAGCAAGTCTTTTTTTTTTTGTTGTTGTTTTTATAGCTGTTTTAATTAAATTAACATTTTTTTGTGTGTAGAAAAACCTTTGGATTCATGTCTATCTTAATTGCTCCTTAATGACTGATGCACTGTAAGCTATCAAGTAAATATTAAATATACATAGGCTTTTATGTGAGGACAGACACTTCCAAACAGTGGAAGTGGTAATACTCTGGCACATCAAGGCCTGTTTACAGTGTAACTCCTAGGTACACTTGTACAACAAGCAGAGCCATTCAAACCTACTCAACAGAAGTAATTCACACTGATATCTGGAGCTGTTATGGTTTTATGGCAAGACCTACACGGACACTTTCCAAGCCACAAATTATATAACAGAAAAGGTTGGGAGCAAACAATGGATTTCGATATTTGAAGTTAGCATGACACAGTGCACTGTTAATAAGTAATTGACTGTAAATGCAGTTTTGTAGATGAGGATTGACTGTGCTCTCTTTTGCAACATAATTACTTGGCTTAACTCTTTCCCTGAAAGAGAAATCAAATGTTTGTGGGAGTCTTTTGGAGGTGAAAAAAAAAAAACAACACCCTTTTAAAATCAACATAGCAATGTATTTTTATAAAATGTATACTTTTTTCAAAGTATAAAGTAATGTTTGAATAAGTCACAGTTATCTGGTGATGAATGCCTTCCCTGAAGACTGTTGGCTGTTGGGAAGGTGGGAGCTTGATTTGAGCTACTGGCCTGTATGAAACAAAGCAATGTGATGTGTGGTGGTGTGCACTGGGCTAGTCTATTGCTCTTGGGGATTTGCCTGTGAGGAGGAAACAAAGCTTTCAGTCTAGTTTAGTTAGTCACTTGTTTGTACTTGCTTCCCTTTAAAGGAACTAAACTCCAGTGCTTCACACAAACCTAAACTGTTTCTGCTGATTTAGCCAAAGAGCCAAGTTGTATCTGGCTGGATGAAAGCTAAGCACAGTGATGGAGACATAGCATAGTTGTATTGCTGTGCCATCCATTCTCCTCTTAAACATGTCAGAGAAGCCACTGTAACAAATACAGGAGGTTTAGGAAAGGAAGAGAAGGAATGTGGTAAGGAACGATGGATGTGGATGTGAAATGCCAGAGGAACAGTGAGCAGACGAAACAGATGAACGAGGAATGAGGATGAGAATGACTGCATGCTTTATTTTTGTGCAAGAGTAATGGAGAAGTGTCTGGTTTGCTAGTTTTCACTCCCTTGTCTCCATGATGGTCACAGCTATCATGGTGCAGAAAGACTGACACTGTGCAAGGTGCTG
>NW_020955667.1:1419000-1423191 GCF_003031625.1 Empidonax traillii | reverse complement strand
AGGTGAAACTCAAGGAGGCAGTGAGTCATTTTTTCACCATCCCAGAGGCTTCCTTGGTCAGTCAGAACTTGTTTTCTTTTCGGATCAGAAACCTCTTTAGGCCCAAGATAAGTCACTATGTTCTTCCTCATCTAGATTACAAACCAGGGAATTTTTGTGCCTCTGGATGCTTGTGTAATTGCCTAACACTGCAAAACCCTGGCTCAGCTGAAGCCTCTTAGCTCCACTGTTAGATAAAAAGCAATTAACAGTAACCATAACCAGAAACACTTTCAGCGTGAGGACAGGCAGCAAATGGCAAATAGATATATCAACAAATCTGGTTTTGCCTTGTACTTTGCTGTTTGCAGTAAATGGGTCATTAATTTTTACATGAGTACTTATAAGCCGTTGGGGAATCTTGTAAGTTATTACCTGCGAGAGTGGCTTTGATTATGCTGGCTGCTGCTTTGTGCTGCCCCTGATCCTTCCGTATAAAAGCCACCCAAAAGGATACAGCAGCTAGAATCACACCCCAAGGCAATCCTGGGTACCCAAAAGCACTGATTGCTCCTCGCTTTTGTTGCATCTCTCAAATATGTTTCCTCAAAAAAAAAAAAAAAAAAAAAAAAAAGCTGGGTTGGTAAAGCCATTTCCCCTCTGAAAGCTCATCAGCATGCACACATCGTAAGTGTCGTTCTTCCAGCTTTTCTGAATAGTGGTATTTTATCCTGTCAAATATAAAATTGACTCAGGTTAGGAATTTTGTGCTGATCTACTCCATTTTTGGAGTTTTCACTAAATAAATATTGGAGAGACAACCAACAGATTCTACAGCTGAACAGGGATGACTATTTTAGTCTCTTTTCTTCAGGTCTTTTCAGATGGTTTTCTGATTAATTAGTTTGAGTTTCAGTTCTCTGGGGGAACAGAAGTAGGAAAACCTGTATTTACTGGGCAAGTCAATTGTTTTATATAGAATAAGGTTTATTTTCCAGGTAGTCACATAGGCACTTGTAGATTATCTGTGTGCAAAATGACATGAATGACTTTAGCAGGATTCATGTAGGTGTTTTTTTTTTAATCTGAATAAGTGCTGAGTTTCAAACAAACAAACAAACAAGCAAGCAGACACAGAGGGGCTAATTTTGAGATTGTCTGTTACCACACTCTGCACTGGATCTGTTCGTTGGTTATCAGTTATTTCTAAGCTTGGTCTCCTGGTGTTAGCCTTTGTCTCGAGATAATATATCTGCAATTACCTGTTTAGTTTTATTATGCTCTTGTTCCTTCATGCAGACATTCAGTACTTCATTTGCTCCCACCTTGCAGACAGATTTAAATGTTAAGCTTGTTTTCCTACCAGATGGAGAATAAATGCCTCTATTTCAGGTAAGTGTTTTGTGATCTCTCCCCTATGTGAGAAGATTATCCTGTGCTTGTTAGAGGTGAGGTCAGGAAGGCTGCAAAATGCAAATCGAACCAGACCTTTTGTGCCTGACAGGTTAGAGGGATTTTGCTATTGTATACCTAATTTTTATATTACTGAGCTATTTTTTAATTTATACTATTAAAGATACTTATATATTTTTATATTTATATTTTTGTATATTTAATATAATTTGAGTGTCCTTATGCAGTTATGTAGCTGTGGGCAGTGCAAAAGGATTTTGCTGGAATAGTTCTGCCTGGAAAGCCCCAGTCCTGGAAGCACTCAAGGCAAGGTTGTATGGGGTTTTGAACAACCTGCTCTAGTGGAAGGTGTCCCTGCAGAGGGGTTCATCTAGATGATTTTTAAGGTCTCTTCCAGCACAAACCATTCTATAATTTTATGATTTTTATGCCTTGACCCTTCCTGAAGAATATGGGAAAGTAAACCAAAAACAAGACAAATGTGCAAAGACCAGCACCTTGGTCATTGCAACATACTGGGCTCCTCATCAAAATATTCAAGGAAGAGAGTGTCTACCCCTGAAATTATGTGACTTGAGGGAACTTGGTTCCCAGCGTGGTTCTGCAACCACTTTTTGTCCCCTTACTTTTCTTGCCTCTGCTACACAAGTTTCCTACAGCCAAATGCAAGCAGACTGCCTGTCTCTGCTCCATTTGCCCCCTTCTGTGCAAACACTTCAGTCAGTTCCTGAAAATTTAATGTTTTTTTTCAGCTACTGACATGCTTCTCATCTCCTCTCTGCAATTATGAACTGATGTGCTGATGTTTTAAGGCAAGTGTTTTTGTTTTAAAATGTGCAACACCCAAATTTACAAACAAACAAGCAAAAAAACCAAACAAAAACCCCAAACCAAAAGAGGCGGATCCCTCCCCAAATTCTTTCTGATGTTAATTATAGAAATCTCAACTCTCCAGCAGAACCATCAGTCAACAGAGTATTTGGTATATTTCAGAGGCTGAATCTTTGATAAAATATACTGAGGATGATGCATGAAACTGGGGGATGTGACAGGTACATGCTGGAGGTGAATGCTGAGAGCTTGGAAATGCAAAATGACTTCAGGATTTGCCAGTCCTCTTCCTCCCCCAACAGCCAGAATATTGCATTTTTTGGTTGATCTTAATATTTAAATCATCCTGTGCTCTGCTGTCAAGACACACGTGTTGTTTTCATAGAGGTGGCACCAGAAGTTATTATTTTTCTCCAGGTCAGTTTAGAGAAGGGTAACAAACATTCTTGGTTTGCTCTGAAATCATTATGGGAGGAGCTCCTGGATTATCCGTCATGGTTGCTCCTGCAATGAAAGTGTGGCTCTTCTGTCAGCAGGAGTTTCAGCCTGATGATATCTACTGCCTGTCAGGATGCAACCCTAGACTGTCCCCACCAAAAGAGAGGGCTGGAATAAGCTTGCAAATTCATTCCAGTGCTGATTTTTTTTAGGGAATCTTATTTAAATACTGCACCCTTCTCTTTCACAAGACAACTGGAGGCATTTTTTTTTCCTCCTAATTCATTTTAGAGGCAATTTGACATTTTCTAATGGCTCTCAGCTATGTAAAACTTATCCTGTTCAATATCTTCATTTTCCAAAATAACACTGGAAAATTATCTGGGCTCCTCCTTTTTTTGGACAACCATCAGTCTCACTTTTTTTTTTTTTTTTTCCCCCTCAGGTTGACCTATAAATGTCCATATGCTGCAGGATAATTGCAGTAGGCGTAAGTTCCTTTGGAGACGCTCTTTTGTGGGAGACAATATGACAGCTCATCTGCATAGCACAGGCATCATTCACCCTACTCAATTTAGCAAATAATCCTGGATCTGGAGGCTTCTGCCGTATTTCTTGTATATTTAGGGGATTCCTCACGTAGAGAGCGGGGTCACACTCCCCCGAGCAGTCATTTCTCCTGCTGTCTGGGGGCAGCTCACAGTGTGCCACAAGAGGGGCAGATCGTGGCGTGAGGACGTGGCTTCTGCTGTTGGATCCCCACGCTGTATCCAGGCATCTTGAGCTGTGTCAGAAATGTGTTTTAACATGCAGCTGGAATATTTCGTGGCGCTAACTGGGACGAAAGGCTGTGCTGACAAACTGGTGGAAGTGATGACCCAGGAGAGTGTTCAGGCTCCCAAACGCCACGACTTCCGATTTCAGATTAGGAGCTTGTTGAAATAATGAGAGGCTTTTGGGGGGAATAAAAAAGTCTTGAGAAGCTGGGAAGTATTTGGGTTTTTTTCCCTTTTTCCCCCCTTTTTCCTTTCCCTTTCCTTTTCCCTTTTGGGGTTCCCTGTGGGTGATATCTTGCATACAATTTTAAATATATGTATAAATGTGTGTTGCTTGGAATTCGGTTTGGTTTGGGTTCTTTTGATTTTGTGTGGTCTTTCCGGTCTGTTTGAGGGAGGGAGAGGGAGGGGGAAGGTTTTTTTCACTGTGGTCCAGGCACTTGGCTGGAAAAACTAAGCATGTATAAGCTGCAGGTAGCAGACAAATCTCCAAACCCACAGCCAGTCGTGGCAGGAAGCCACAGAGTGTGGCCCTCCTTGCACAGGCACCTTCTCCTTTGCACCAGAAGTTACTGCCCTGCAGGCTCCTTAGAGTCTTGTATCTCCAGCCCTTGCACTGAGCTGTCAGAGTTGAGCTGGGGACATTGGCAGAATAGTTTTTGCATAGAGATTTGCTAAGAGTCTCTGTCAGTACGTGCCAAGGAAAATGAAAGTTGGGGAAACCAAAGCATAAGCAATCTGCTTTTTTTTTTTT
>NW_020955667.1:1410739-1418547 GCF_003031625.1 Empidonax traillii | reverse complement strand
TAAATTATTCCATGGTCTTTACAGCTTGACTCTAGATTTTGCAAGTGTGGTTAGAACCTGTTTTCTCAGTCTTTCTTTCAAATGTCTTTTTCCTGAGATGCCCATTGACCGAGACCCAGAGATGTAGACAATCCTGTCAAGCACCACAGGAAAAAGCATGTTAGGATAACCGGGGTGGAGCTGGCTAGGATTGTGAAGCGATTCCTCGCTGCAAATGATTTGAGAGAGCGTAGCACTGGAGATACTGAACCTTCTTTTAATGACATCTTTTAATCACACTCCTAGGGTTCTGATTTTTTTGCCTTTTTCAATTTTAGCAGCTTTTAATTTTTAAGATACTGAACAACCTATAACCGTTAATATGTTAGATACTTTATATATGTTTTTGTCTGCAGGATAAAAAAAAGCAAAACTATTTGAAGGCAACGGGCTAGTGTTCTTTCGAAATTCAGAGTCCCTAACAGCTCTTCCAAGTCTGTCACCAGAGTTCAGTGGGCTAAAAAGAGCCCAGATTTCCCCTGGGGAGTTAAAATCTCAGCCTTCAGCCAAATATCAATTAAGTCTAGCTGAACTGAGCTCCTACTTAAGGGTTTTTGTTTGTTTGTTTTATGTGAAAGAGTTTGAAGCTCTCAGATATTTAAAGTGCTTTTACAATTCTAAAACAATGTTTTAGGCCAAAAATTCAAATTTGATGGGTTGGGATGTTGAACCCTGCACAAAATGTATTACACTCCCATTGGGACAGCAAGTTTGTACGTTTTAGTGAATTTAATGGGGAAAAAAATTAAGAAGTTACTCCAAAGTAGATCTACCTGACAAATTGATTACAGGTCCTCATCTGTCCTGACAGGCTCTTCAAAATGCATGAGAGTGAGGTAGCATAAATAAAAAGGATTTGGCATCCATATATGTGCCTTGGGAATATAAATCTAGGATGGGCACAAAATTTTAATAGGAATCATATATTGTAAGGAAATGGGTGATTCACTTATTTTCCTGCCTTCTCCATGAGGATTGCAGCTGATTTTTTTTGTGTGGACACTGGAATAACTCATCTAGACTGATGGGAAATTCTTAGAATTTAATAAAAACATGTGCCTGCAGAGAAAACATATGGAAGGGAAGGCAGAGTACATTTAAACACCTCAGTATTAGGAGGAAAAATGAAAATATGTGAAACTTGGTAGAACTGAGTATGTTTGTCTGAGAACCAATATAATAAGACCTCTGAATTTTGTTTGTCATTTTAGGTTAATGGGGAAGCATTAGCAGAGAGGCCTGTTCTTTGTTACCAAAAGCCAGAGGCGAGGTCTGGGACTGAATGCTCGTGAATTTGATGAGCGTGTTGACACTTTTGTCAGTCTAAGTGTTGGGGTGTGTACGTGCTGGTTTTATTACCTTGACACAGAAGCCCTTTTCTGTCTCATCTCAGAGCAACAACAGAAGACATGATGCTCTGCCTGGCATTGCCCTGAGTCTTTGATCTCACCCATGAGACATCATTTGGAGTGTTCTGCATTATTTCTCAATAATTAAACTGTCAGATTAAATACTAACTTATCCTGGCAGATAATGAAATTCTTATTTCTTTTCCAAAGAAGCTGACATGAAAGAAGCCAGACACGAGAGGGCATGGGAATTTGTACTGCCTGTCTCCACCTTTCGAACAAGTAAGCACTACATGATACCACAGACTGGAGGCAGGCTTAGTTTCTAGTGCTGACAGTTGTCACACAGGTGAGGAACACTCAGGTGATTTCAGAGAAGCCTCACAAAAGTTGGGTAGCTGGACGTGGAGGAAGATTACTCACCACCTTCCAGTCCTGCTAAAACTTTAGTCCAGTAAGAAATCCATTGGATTTCTGCAGTGGTAAGAAAAGGGGACCTTTGAAATTTAAACCAGAAGTTTGGTTCAACCAACCCACTAACTCTGACCTGCAGCATGAAAATGAACGTTTAGAATCTTTTCTAGAAAGGATAAGTGAGGATGATGGAATCATAATTTCTACTGATGCTTTTGAGGAGAAGGATCTGGAGATACTTTAGTAACTTCCTCCATGACCCCTGTGAGGAAGACCACTCTTTGCTGGCAATATATCGTTCCTTTGTAATTGTAATAAAACACAGTTTGTATTTTTAAGATTTGGCCATCCATCGTCTCTGCCCCACAAAAAAATGCCTGGCTATGGATATTGGTAGGTGTCCTTAGATGTTCCTGGAGTTCATCAAGGGATTGGAGCATCCCTGCTATGAGGAAAGGCTGAGAGAGCTGGGATTTGCCAGCCTGGAAAAGAGAAGGTTTTGGGATGACCTAATTGCAGCCTTTCCGTACCTGAAGTGAACTCAGGGGAAAGATGGAGCAACACTATTTACAAGAACATATAACAACAAGAAAAGGGGGGATGGTTTCAGACTGAAAGAGAGTAGGTTTAGATTAGATATTAGCAAAAAGTTCTTTGCTATGGGTCTGGTGAGGCTCTGGCACTGGTTGCCCAGAGAAGCTCTGGCTGCCCCATCTCTGGACGTATTCAAGGCCAGGTTGGAACTTAGTCTAGTGGAAGACGGCCCCTGCCAATAGCAGGGGTTTGGAGTGAGACGATCTTCAAGGAACCATTCCATGACTCTATGAACAGGCTCCCAGAGCATCGGGAGTTCCACAAGCCGCTCCGACGGGGCGGTGGGAAGAAATCCCGGTCGCAGGATTTGAACGGGGCTGCGGAGCTGAACCGGGAGAGAGGGATGTGGCTGTCCTTGTCTCTGGGGAGGGGCCGCGTTCTCCACCCGGTCCCGCCCCACCCCTGCAGCCGCGGCCGCTGCAGGGGATGCGCAGGGACTGGGAACCCCTAGGTGGGGCGGGGAGAATGGGGCACCGGAGTGAGGAAAACAACAACAATAAATCTTTTTCTTTTTACTTGTATGTTTATTATTTTTCAGCCGACATCGCTATTAGAACATCCTCCTCCCCCGTGCTGCAGGGACCGCACGGCCATGGTTATGGAGTTAAGCCACGCAGCGCCAGCATCCCTTGGAAAGTTTTCCTTTCCCAAAGGCAGCAAGCAGCAGGTCAGTTAGGGGGCTGGGGGTGAGGAATACTCCTGTTACCCAGCTGTCTATTAAATTAAGGGGTATTAAGTTGAGCCACGCTGTTCCAGGCAGTGACTAACGAGGACTAATACAGATTTTTTTCTGAATAGCATCAGAAGAAAGCGCGGCTTGTGTGGCTGATGAAGCCAGCCTTTCTGAGATGTGATTAAAACCTTTCTCTGAAAGCATATGGCTCTACTGCCCTGAAAACTGACCTTGGTAAGCCCACTGAAAGGAAATAGTCAAGTTTTATATTTATATATGCGTGCAAATACAAAAATATTTATGTTTTTATATATGTGTGTTCTTCCATGTATATGATTGTATTCAGAGATGTCTTACTCGGCCTTCCAGTACTTGAAGGGAGAGCGTGGAAAAGAGGGAGAGTAACTTTTTACACGGACATATAGTGACAGGACAAGGGGGAATGTTTTCAAAGGAAAAGAAGAGAGATTTAGATTAGATATTATAAAGAAATTTTTCCCCATGAGAGTGGGGAGGCCCTGGCACAAGCTGCCCAGAGAAGCTTTGGCTGCCCCATCTGTAGAAGTGTTCAGGGATAAATTGGATGGAGCCCCAAGCAACCTGGTCTAGTGAAAGGTGTCTGTGCCCATGGCGGGGAGCTGGAATGAGATGAGCTTTAAGGTCCTTTCCAACCCAAACCATTCTGGGATTCTAGGATTTTTCATCTTTACATGAATTTAAATTGGAAATTATCAATTTACATTTATAGTGAAGGTTGTATGATGATAGAGGATTTAAACTCCATTGAACATATTCTGTGTTTCATATGCTGAATGTATGTTTTCTAAATATCTAATAGCAGATGATTCTGTTTCTCCTGTTGTCTAATAGTCTGGGCTATTTTTATAATAAGAAAAGTACCTTTAGTGTTATATATTTATCTTATGTTAGTATCAGAAGAATCACTGATGAAACAGGTGTTGTATTTTCTAGGGAGTGCTTTAAAGAGAGATGAAAATGAGATGGCCTCATCATCTCTGAGTGTGCACATAATTGATAAGCTGCAGATGGACACAGGTTTTGCCTCAGAGGATGGATCTGAGTGTGGACTGGGACTCTGTGAATAACACTAGTGATGCAGGTGAGAAGCACTCAAATTTTTCCAGAAAGACAGTTAAACAGGAGGGCCACACACTTAGCCTCTAGAAGGAGGTAGACATGAATTACTCAAAGATGTGCAGTCCTCTTTTCAAACCCTGCTGGACCTTCAGGTAAGCAGGAGCTCCCTGCAGAGCTGCAGTGTGAGGATAAAGACCGCTGTGAGTCCTACTATCAGAAAGAAGGTGAGGGTCCAGCTGGGGTGTTTGTCCCTTCCAGTGCCAACTTTGACTTTGAAGGTAAAGATTTAGACCACAGCTCCTCTGACTGCTCCAGGAAACCACGGGGAAGAGTCCGCAGTGGTAATGAAAATACCACCCTTGGTGACGTGTTTGCCGAGGATCTGGAGCCCGTCTCTTCACCAACTCAGGGACCCTACGGAGGAACGAGCGCGCACGTAAATTGGACAAACCTTAATTCTTGGCTCATCTGTGGTTGTGGTTCCCTTGGCTGCTTCTCACCTGTGCTGGAGAAAGCACCCTCTGCGAGCTCTGCCAGGTGCAGACCCGCTGCCTCAGCAGGGAATGCTGCCTCGCAGGGATCTCTGGGACTGGCGCTGGTAGAGGTTGCACTGACTGGCTTTGAACTGCTTTGTGTGAACAAATAACCCAATTACCACCGAGTAATGATTTTTTTGTGGGGCAGAGACGATGGATGGCCAAATCTTAAAAATCCAAACTGTTTTATTACAATTATGAAGGAATGATATATTGCCAGCAAAGAGTGGTCTTCCTCAGGGGGGTCATGGAGGAAGTTACTAAAGTATCTCCAGATCCTTCTCCTCCAAAGCATCTGTAGCAATTATGATTCCATCATCCTCACTTATCCTTTCTAGAAAAGATTCTAAACGTTCATTTTCATGCTGCAGGTCAGAGTTAGTGGGTTGGTTGAATCAACTTCTGGTTTAAATTTCAAAGGTCCCCTTTTCTTACCACTGCAGAAATTCTCATGGATTTCTTATTTCTTATCGCTCTTCCTCTTCAGCCTTTTGGAACAGGGGAAAATAAGCTGTCCTCTCTGCTTGGGTCTGTGAGTAACATGTTTTCCTGAGCTGGTTCTCCCTGCAGCGGAGCTCTGGGCTGAACACATAGCCAAGGAAAAGCCTTGCGAGATGCTGCGTCTGTGGCATGCAGGTAAATGCTTTTTAAAATTATTTTTCTTTGTAAAGTCCTTCCTTTTTGTCTTTGTAGTCCCTGGACTGATCTGAAATCCGCCTGGTATTTTCCCTGGTTACTAGAGTTAGGTTATGGGATAAACACCACGTTGCCTGCCCACAGAGAAGTAACTGTGGGAGGAAAATCCAAATAATACCCTGTCTAAGCTGCTCCCAGGCCCACTGCAGGACTAGTATAGCTGGAAACCCAGTTCCTTCTCTGAGGGATAAACTTCTGAACTACCAATTTTGAACTACTTTTGAACTACTTTTCTCCCTTTGATGGCATCTCCTATCTTGGGCTGTAGAAACAGTATGTAGGTGCTTTCAAGTTTAAAATAAGTGAACATCTCTTGGTGTGGCTGTGAGTTAAAAAATACCATCTTTGTGTTTCCAGGTGAAGAACCCAAGGCACAAGAGCTGGAGGTGTGTGTTCCCATTTGGTGGGTGAGTCACCAGCAGGGTGGAGGGCAGCACTCAGTGCCAGGGTCTTGTCACACAGCAGCTCAGAACAGTTAAAATTGGTGCTTGTGAGGGTGGGAAAACACTGGTACAGGTTGCCCCATCTCTGGGAATGTTCAAGGTCAGGTTGGACAGGGTTCTGAGCAACCTGATCTAGTTGAAGATGTCCCTGCTCATTGCAGGGGAGGGGGGTTGGACTAGATGACATAGAAAATATCCCTCTCAACCCAAACTATGAAAGCAAGGAACATGACCCTGTTTTGGGACTCTGCTCTGCCATCCATGTGCTGCTGGGTGGTGGCTGCATGTTCATTAGTCACAAATAAGCACACAAGTCACACACCCTGGAGCAGGATAGAGCCAGAGGTGTGTGGGGAGATGAAGCACGGCTACCCTGTGCTCCTTGCTGCTGGGTTGGAGCTGTGAGCTCAGTGTGGAGACGGTGGCATGGTTGCTGCCCCAGTGCCCCCGTGGCACTCGTTGCTGGAGGGTCCCCGCAGGGACAGCTGTCCCTCCGCCCAGGGATGGCTGGAGGAGGGCTGAGCGTGGTGGCAGAGGGAGGCTGGCGTGTCCTGCCAAGCAGCAGGCAGCAGATGGCAATGTCGCACTGCCAGAGCCGCGGGGATACAGATGGATGTTTTCTATGCTGACAGCTTCGGGGACAGGAGACACACTAGACCCCTTCGGCAGTGGGTCCAGCTCCTTTAGAGAAGCCAGACGGTTTCAGGAAGCAATGGGTGTTGCTGGACGTGCTCCTTGGCCCCGGGTTTGTGCAACTCCCTGCTCCACATGGAGCACCCAGGCAGGAGAGGTGACCGAGGGGGAAAGTGGGGGCACCCCTTTCTGCCTGCTACCCTCCCTTCTGCCTGCCAGAGGCTGCTGTGGGGCTGCCCACACTGTCCTGCTCACAGCTGGAGAAGCCTCAGATGGCCTTGGGGTAGGATGATTTTGACAGCTGGGGAAACTGAGGCAGGGAGTAGCATCAGGGAATGTGCACTGGGGACAGTGTGGACTCGGTCAGCTGTTGTTTTTCAGGAGTGGGGTGAAGCTGCTCCCACAGCTGAGCCTTGGCAAGGCTGGGACATGGGCTTTGGCAAGGTGTTGTGCCTCATCTCCCCAACTGACTGTGGTGCCAGTGGGCATTTTCCAAGTGGAGGAGGCTTGGATGGCCGTGGCTCTTCCCCATGTCGAGGGACTGCTCCCGTGCCCCAAAGCACCCCAGTAAGACGGAAAGCTGGGCTGTTCCCTGTCTCTGCCTGGCTTGGTGGTGCCCTGAGGCCACCCCAGAGCTGTACCTCTGGGACTTTGTGCCATGCACTCTCTATCTGATGGGAGCAGAGCCAGTACTGGAAACGTTCTCCTCTCCTTTTGTCTGAGCAGCTCCATCCCATCTTTTATCAGGCAGGGCTGCTGAGCTCAGCGAAACAGGAGATGTTTGCCTGCTTGGGGCATGCTCCTGAAGAGCGACTGTGGATTCTGTTGCCTTCTCTGAGGTAACAACTTGCTGGTGACTGCACCAGTGGTACAGAAAACAGGGCTGGCCTTGGCCCTTGGTGCAGGTGGGAGCTCTGAGTGCTGCCACTGCAAGTACTGTCAGCAGCCAAGGCACCTCATCACAGGGCTGCAAACAAGAGGCCAGAAGGTACTAAGAAATAATTTTGGCTTGTCAGAAAAGGGTGTTGTGGGTCCCCCTGGCCGCACCATTTCCCAGATACAGCACATTTCGTTGTGGTTTAGAAACAAACTGCTCCTCAGAGTGCCAGGCACAGAATCTCACATCCCCTGCTCCCCAAGCAGAAACGCTTCGAATCGGCACAGGGCCATGCTGGTGCTAAAAACAAACTAATTTCTTCCATCTGAGCACTCCTGATTCAGCATTTCTTCTGTCAGCACTTTCTAGTGGGTGTGAGGTAACACGAAGGTACAGTGTGCAGAGGGGAGCCCGTCATCCCAGCCAGGTATCTCCCCATGAGGTGCAGTTACAGAG